>NC_090831.1:2560000-2583000 GCF_028021215.1 Eschrichtius robustus
GCTCAGCCCTTATCTCTCTTTCTCTCTCTCGTATCTTAGGAGTAATTTGCTTTCAACTAAAATCCCTTCCTCTCTTTCTCAGATAACCCGAGGACCATGGATGCTGATGAGGGTCAAGACATGTCCCAAGTTTCAGGTGAGAGCTGGTGAGATGCCCATATGGGGAGTACAGGAAGACCGCTCCAGTGGGCACCCAAAGCCAAGGTGCTTGCTGGGGGGCGGGGGAGGAAGAGGGCTGTTCTGCCAGAGGAAAGGCCAAGATGGAATTGGTATCCATGTTTCACCTCAGCTCTTAGAGATTATCCCAGTGTGGCAACCTAGACAGAAAAATCTCCATCCCAGATAAAACTGGTTTTCCTGTTACATCTGCGAGCAACTTGGAAAGGATTCAATCTATGTTGATACTCTTGGGGAGGAAAAAGGACGGATGACCTGCCCTAGAGTCCAAACACAGGCCAATGAAGGTGCTTGAAAGAGAGAGAGAAAGATGGACGGAGGAGGGGGAAGGGAGACAAGGAGAAAGTAGATTGGAAAACAGAGTTTGGGGCACAATTCAGGATATTTGTTAAACGTGGCAACAACATTGCCCCAGTCACCATAGGTTTATTTCAAGCCCTATTGGACATAGCTCCTCCCATCCCGGGAGACCCAGGGCCTGGGGCAGTCCTGGGAGATGAGGCCCAAGGTTGGATCATGCTGTCCTGCTGGGCGATGCCGTGCGGTGGACCCCCAGCCGGTCTAGCCAAGCCTGCCCAGCTCCGTATTCATGGGCCCAGTAAGCCCACTGTCTGGCTAGCCCTGAACCTGGATGTGTCAGCAGCAGTCGGGTTTTCAGTATTTTATATTCTCCAGTCTCAGGCCCATGGTCAATCCCAGGTAAGCCTCTCTGCTAGAATGGCCCATGTGGTCCTCTGGGCATGGCCAACCTGCCCCCACTGGTTTCCAAGTTGTGACTGAATTCTGCGTCTGGGCCTCGGTCCGTCCTGGTGATGGAGATCAAGGCTGGCTGCCACTCTGCCTGCCAGCTGCTCCCGGGAGATGAGCAGGAGGGGAGACTCAAGTTCCCTCAACCTGGAGACGGCCTGCTGCAGCCCACGGTCCCCCCTGCTCTGTCCCTGCCACTCCTGTCATTTAGAAAGTCTGGATTGAACTCTCCAGGCTGTGAAGTACCAGCAGACGCCTGGCTTTTCAGCTGTGGCGTGTAGGCAGTTGATGGACAGTTGGTGGA
This sequence comes from Eschrichtius robustus, assembly GCF_028021215.1. Lineage (NCBI taxonomy): Eukaryota > Metazoa > Chordata > Mammalia > Artiodactyla > Eschrichtiidae > Eschrichtius > Eschrichtius robustus. The sequence continues at coordinate 2,561,229 of NC_090831.1, forward strand.
CGTGAACACTGGTCAACACGTTTGGCCTTAATCTGTAGAAACGAAAGTTGTGTTGGAGGAATCAGCCCAGGAGACATGCCTCGCACACAGGCACGGGGCGTTTCTGCCGATGCTTGCTGCAGCGTTGGTGCTGACACTGGAAAACTTTGGTCCCTCCATGCCCTTGTTCGTTCAGCTCTGAACAGTGAGGGCCATCTGAACACAGCCATGTGGAAAGACATCCAAGATGCATGTGAAGGTGCGAAAAGCGTGTTTCAGGATGATGTGCAGAGTATGATCCCATCCTTTGAAATGAAAACATATCTCACACACACACACACACACACACACACACACACACTTTCCACATGCCTGTATATACGTTTAGGAAAATTCTGGAGTGATACTTATTAAACATGCACTTCCTCTTGGAAGACTGAGGATGGAAGGAAGGGATGGGTTAGAGCAGAAGGGGACGGAGACTTTGGTTTTTCATCTTCTGCCTTTCAGCATTATTTGGATTTATTTCCCTTAAACACATACTTTGTTTCTTAAATGTAAGTAGAACAGCAACAACAATAAAACTATTTAAAAAAACAAAAATTTTTGCTCTTTGGAGCCTCTCCTTCGGCTTGGCCGGGATCTGATAGCTGCTGGTAGATGCAGTCTGAGCTGAAGGAGAGGTAAGTCCCATTCCCTGGAATTGCAGACCATGGCTAGAGGTGATGAGAGGGTCAGAAACACGGGATGTTAAACATCCCAAAGGTGCAAAGAGACCCCTTTGTGGTTTCTGATCCTCTGTGTTCCCTTGTCACCTTCTTCTTGGGTGACTTCCAGATTGGCATCTTACATGATGCATTGAGGAGGAGACCCCTTGGATCCATGCAGACTCTGCTGTCCCAAAGGCAAAGCCGAAAGCCCGAGCCTGGGCTGGCATCTCTAGAAAGTTTTGTAGGAGAATGGCCAGTCAATATTCTGATCCCCTCTATTGGTAACAAACATAACAAAACCCCATTTTCTTCTCCTATTTTTCTTGCCCTTAACATCATGCTAAACACTCAATTTGTTTGGAAGTGGCTAAAGAGAAGGTTGGCAGGGGGTGGAGTCAAGAATGAAGTTGGCCTGAAAAAGCCAACTCTTCTTTGGTTTAAAAAAAGATTCAAGATTTGGTCTGAAATTTAGTTTTGTATACTCCTAGCAAAGGAAATGCTACTTCTAGTACTTTACACAAATAGTCCTTTGGATTGTGTTAAGCTTGGAGCATTCTAAACAGAGATTAGAGCATTTAAAGAGTTGTGCCCTTTTTTAAAATTTATTTATTTCATTTATTCATTTTTTTTTTTTTGGCTGCGTTGGGTCTTCATTGCTGCACGCGGGCTTTCTCTAGTTGCGGCAAGCGGGGGCTACTCTTCATTGTGGTGCGTGGGCTTCTCATTGCGGTGGCTTCTCTTGTTGCAGTGGCTTCTCTTGTTGCGGAGCATGGGCTCTAGAGCGCAGGCTCAGTAGTTGTGGCGCACGGGCTTAGTTGCTCTGCGTCATGTGGGATCTTCCCAGACCAGGACTCGAACCCGTGTCCCCTGCGTTGGCAGGCGGATTCTTAAGCACTACGCCACCAGGGAAGCCCAAATTGTGCCATTTTTACTAAAGATTTGAAGCATACTTTTTCTACTTGTTGCTGCTTCTCCAATACAATCCTTATAATGATCACTTTTCCTTTTTGATTTCTAAAATGGAGGAAGGTGGCAGTTAGTTGTAGAATAAGGATGTACCTTTAGCCAAACAGAAGTTGAATTCTTGATTTATATGAGGAATATGTTCTGAATCATCCCCTTTTCCCACAAAATTATTCCTTGTTATGTGCTGCTCCCAAAAAAGAAAAATAGATTTTTTTCTAAGTTGAACCCTATGAAATTGCCACTATCATAGGTAAAAAAAGTTCCCACATCAGCAATTTCATAGGAGTCCACCTAATCTATATGCACTGCTCCCTTGAAAAATAGAGAAGTACTTAATACTCAACTTTTTTTTCAAACTACCTGTTTCTTTCTTCCCTGGGATTTATCCTAAATGTGGACTGAGCCCTGGTTTACAGGGTCTTGCCTATAGTAGACACTCAATAAATATTTACCCACTTGCATCCACCAGAGTCAGGAAATGCTGTTGAATAGGCTTGAAGGAGAGTGTGTCTAAAGCAAAGCCTCCTTTCCTTTAGGGCACATCTCCTTCATTCTTTGGGTAAGTTTTCTATTCCTTTCTCTGTCTCTTTTTTCTTTGGCACACTTTCCAAATTATTGGTTATGCATGTGGTTTATGGTTTGCTTTGGGTTCCAAGGGAAGAGGCAGCCTGTGGGAGGACGGGAATTGTGAGGCCCGTATCAGCACCTCATCTGTGCCTCCAGCTCTGAGACCTGACACCGTTCTCCATGCCTCCTGGACCACTGTGTGTCCTCTGCAAAATGGGGGACTGGAGCCAGTTGAGCTTAGAGGATGCTCAGGTTCCCGGGGCCCTATAGGATGTTTTCTTAGTGGTTGTTTGTAATGTTCGTTGGAACAAGGAAACAAGAACTGTGCTCTGTAGACATCCATTGCCTGCCTGGGAAATGAGGCTCATCTATGTTGAAGTGTCAGTGCAAATGTTAATCAGAGTAAATCACATTGATTGAGTGCTTGAGATTTACCAAACACCGCCCTCAGCATTTTTCTCCTTTCAACTTTACAAGACCCCCGTGAAGAAGATACAGGGACCATCTTCAATTCACAGGGAGCTGAGACTCACAGTTTCAATAACCGATCAGAAGTCCTACGGGAGCCAGACATGGCGCTGAATAGGAGCTTCCCCACTATTCTGTAGAGTCTATTTTCTGAGTTTTTATTTACCCCCAGGAATTATGTTCTCCTGGGTAATTGTGCATAGTAAAAACTCATCCACTAGGGAGAAAGGGAATCACAGAACTTTGTTGGGTGAATTATAATCTACTTGAGGAATATTTGCTTGCTGTTGATAAGCTAATTATACAATTTTCTCATCTAATTTGCCCAAAATGCTTCTCATAGGTAAAGCTTTATTTGAAACATGGGTAGTAGGTAACTTACATAGAAATTGGTAAGAAGTTTCTTTCATTTTTCTAAATAAGTAAAATGACCTCTCACCTCCTAAATTCTTCCATTTCAATACCTGATTTCTCACTGTCTACAGTTGTGTGTGTCTGTGTGACATTGTACATGCACTTAGGGGACATATGGGCACTTGGTGCTGTGCATACCTCTTTCTATAGGATGTTACATTTACAAAATAATACCATAAGCTTATTTAGCATATTAGCATCCATACACTTTATTATTTTATCCTCACAACAACCTTGTGAGCTAAGCCCAAATCATGTTTTTTAGCCTCATTTTACTCTTGAGGAAAGAGTCTTAAAGAGGTGACTTATTATGGAATCTGTCTTATAATTGGTCAATGAGCTGTACCCCGTGTCAACTAACTTCTGGTCACAGTGTGTTACTATCTGCTATGTGTTGACTTGATTTAATAACTTCATTTTCTTATCTTTTATCATGGTGTTATATTTTATACCTGGTGTTGTATTTTAAGTGGTTAACTGGGTAAATTGGTTTAAAATCAACACATAAAAATATGTTTGCTCCCCATGAAGGTTTTGATGAAGTGGTGGAGGTTCATCTTGGAAATCTCCAGCAGGGAAAGGAACCCAGGGTCGCTGAGTACCAAGGCTCAAGCCAGTGATTAATGCCTCAGTAGCCGCTGCTCAAACTTGGGGGCTTTTAGGCAAATCAGATGAGCTCTTAAAAACCATCACAGAGTGCAGGCGAGGTGAGGCTGAATTCCAGCAGGGCTCGTGACAGGCACGCGGCTGTCTCACCTCGCTCTCTTCCAGTACTGACTTTTTACCAGATGCCCCTGCACACGCCGAGACTGATGTTTTATTCTCGCTTCTTCTGCATGGGGAGCTCCTATTGATCGACCCGACCCAGGGTATTTAGAATCATGGTCCCTACTGTTTCCATTATTCCTTTTTCTCCCCCGTGTAGGAAACAATGAAAGTGCTGAGATGCTGCAGGACGGCTGGGCTGTACCTCAGCACAGGAGCCCAGCCAGACGGAGGCACGCCTAGGATCTCACCAAGTTCTAGTTGGTCTTGTTCCCAAGAAACGAATCAGCTAAATTTGAAAAAAGATTATGTGGATGCATTTTTCACATGAATGGAGGAGAGAGACCACATCCCTTCACTGGATAAATCCCGATTCTTTATGATGCTCCCTTGGTTTCCTCGTGCCCGGGTATCTAAATTGATCCCAGAGTTCTCCAATGTTAAGGAAGCTCAGAATAAAAAACAAAGCAAAACATGAATACAGTCTAGTTTCTCAGTGTCCCGCTCCCAGCCCGTAACCATGACAGCTGGTTAATCAGAAACGTGTGCAAACGTGCACACCCCACACTCTGCACCTTTAAGGATCCGGTCAGTTTGTTGGGCCAGAGTTCCCATGGTCAGTTCTGTGGAGGCTCCTTGGGGGTCTTCACAGAAGCAAGTGGCCTGGGCCTCTGGTCTTTCAGCCTCCCTACCCTGCAGTGTCCCCACTTTACGCAGAAGATGGGTTTCGTATTTTGAAGTTCTGTGTAAGAACTAGAGATTTTCACCCGAAGTGAAGTAAGTCAGACAGAGAAAGATGAATATCATATGGTATCGCTTATATGCGAAATCTAAAATATGACGCAAATCAACATACCCATGAAACAGAAACAAACTCACAGACGTAGAAAACAAACTTATGGTTATCAAAGGGGAAAGGGGGGAGAGATAAATTAGGAGTTTGGAATTAACAGATACACACTACTATACATAAAGTAGATGAACAACGGGGTCCTACTATATAGCACAGGGAACTATATTCAATATCTTCTAATAACCTATAATGGAAAAGAATCTGTAAAAGAATATGTGTGTGTGTGTGTATATGTATAACTGAATCACTTTGCTGTATACCTGAAACTAACACAATATTGTAAATCAACTTTACTTCAATAATTTAAAAAAAATATTATTCTTACCAAAAAAAAATTGAAAAAGAGTCCTCTGACCACCTCCCTGAAGTCCTCGAGGTTTGAAGACCATAACTCTAGGAAATCAGAAGGAAAAAAGAAGGAAAAGTCAGTTGGTCATATGCTTCCTGCGGGCTCCTGTTCAGAGCTTTGGCCCATTTATGAAGTAGGTGAACAGTAGTAACACTGCGTCTTTAGCTGTTGCTACTTTTAAAGTCTTCCTTTTAGGGCGATGAAAATATTACTGATGTAATGCACATTTAGTGTAACACGAGCACTTCAATCAATTTCTCTCTGGCCTTTGGCTTTTCCTTGGGAAATTCTTATCATCCTGCCCCACCTTTAACTATCCATCTTGTACTGGCTATCCAAATATACCCAATAATGCTCTTTCTGAAAATACGCCAATTGAGATAATTACAGCTAAGCTGGAATATTAAACTGTGATGTCTGTTTGCTAGAGAATGCGATACTGTTCCCCAAAGCATCGCCTTGGTGCCTTGCAGCTTCTATTTTAAATTATTCCTGGAAGGGTCGTCTCCTATGCTGGGGATGCTTGCACTGGTCCTGCCCATCCCATGAAGGGTTGTGTCGCTTTTGCAGGTGGTTTATTCAAACAAACAGGACAGTTTCACACTCTGCCTCGCCCTGTCTTCCAGGCTCGCCCTCATCATCATCTGTGCACTCTCCTGCAGGTCTGGGCTTCCGTGCAGGAATATCCTTTGTCTGGGACGCCAGGTTGCCAGCCCAGCCCGCAACCCGCAATCCCAGCCCATCCCTTTTCCACGAACCTTCCTTGAGGCTCCTCATCCCTGCTTGTCTTCCACAGCAGTGCTCATGGGCTATTCTGCATCCACTGGGGGCCTCACCAGCTCTTTCCTTGCCTGGGTCTATTGTCTCCTAACTCAATTTTAGGTAACATCTATGTTAGAAGGTACAGGGGTTTCCATTTCAAAGGAGAAGGAGTATTTTCTACACATCTAGGCTTCCCAGTATTGAGTTCCTGGGAGTGGGAATGATCTCCCCATTTCTAGAGCTTCCAATGAAACATTATAATATCGTCAAAAATAGATTCGGGCATCCTGTAAAACCCTGTCTCATTTGGTAAATCCTACTTTGTGAAGCAACTTCTGGAGTTGTGTGGATTCTGTTTTGTTTTCATATTTTGAGGATAAAAATTCCTGGTGGCAGACTCTCTGTGCAGGTGGGGCAGAATCGTGTTGATTCCCTGTTCATCCTCCTTCCAGGCTTCCCGGCCCCATCAAGTTAATCAAATCGGTCGGCTGGCAAAATACCTACCCCCTGGCTCTTGAAAAGAGAGTGAACAGACCCAGAATGTGTAGCTCTGAGCAAGATGCTCAATCTGGTGACCTTAAAAACGAAATAATATGAGGGTGTGGTGAGCAGGCTTGTAGGAGGGTAAAGTGGAACAAACTTACAGGGGAAAATTTGGCCCTAACACGTGAAGAGGCTTAAAAATGTGGATACCTTTTGACCCAGGCATAAAACTCCTGGGGTTTATACTATGGTGGTTCTTAAAAACGTGGGCAGAAGCTGTCTGTTTGGAGGTTTACCACAATGTTGTTTCATAAAAAAAAAAAAAAAAGATTGAACACAATCTAAGTTCAAAAGTAGAAAAAGGATTTAAATAAATCCTAGTGTGCCCATGCAATGAAGTATTACACAGACACCACAAAGTTATGGAAGTAGGGCCACTGGTTATGAGAATGTCTAAAAAGTACAGTTTATTTTGATCAAGAAAATATGTCACCACGCCTTATGCATAATATATAAGTATCCATGTATGTGTACACACACGCACACACACCACAGTTTTAATAGTGGTGATCTCTAGGTGATATGTATTTTTCACATCTGCGTCCTCTCAGTTTTGGGTGTGGCAATGATATTATTTTATAAAAAGGAAAGCAGGTTCTAATCCCCAGAGAGAAACGTGAACTCAATCCAGTAACTCGAATGAAGCCAAGCCACGGTGAGGCCCAGGCTGTCCCTGCTGGCCCATCGCAGTGACCACCACCCCCGGGGTGACCATGTCCCCAGAAGCTCAAGCTCCTAATTGTCTCCTCAGGGAAGGAAAGCCCCCCGGTGAGTGACACCCCCGACGATGGCGATGAACCCATGCCTGTCCCTGAAGACCTTTCCACCACGTCTGGAGGCCAGCAGAGCTCCAAGGGTGACAGAGGACTGGGTAAGTGGCCTCCTGTCCACAGACTGTCACGTGCTCTAGTCCTCCTGAACCTTTGTCTCTTTATAGTCATTTCACCTGTGGTTTCCCCTCAACCCCCATGTCAAGGAAACACAAGATGCAGGATGGGGCCCTATTGTATGAAGGACGGGAGACCCAGCTCAGTGTGGCGTTGAGCCCTATGTGAGGAGCAATGTGGCCAAGCTGAGGAGCTTCCCCCAAAGCAGTCATGTCACTGGCCTTCTGTCCTCAGCGCACTGCAGCAATATCCAATTTTATGGATTGTAGATAGGGAAAATTATCCATTTTATGTGTAATGGCAATAGGGCTGTTCATTTTCATAGCTTTGGTTTAGAAGGAGCCAAATCTGGCCATTTTAAGTTATCCTTATTTCTTGAATGTCCAATTTAACTGAAAGTAGAAAATTTGACAAATAGAAAATTTTTAATGTTAAAAATAAATCTAGATAATCTTGACTAGCAGACATTTACGTGCCTTCTCCATAAAAGAATGTATATGGAAGTATCTGCAATCTCTCCCCTGGTTAACCTACCCAGGCTACAGTTCATGGTGAGAAATCTTAATCCACCCTCTTTAAGAAAACGGAGGCCCAGAGACATTCAGTGAATTAGCCAAGGTCACATAGCAGAGTCAGAAGGAGACTCAATTTCTGACTCAAAGACTGGTTTTCACTCCATTATACCCTATTCTCATCAGCTAAAGAGTCAACAGTTCCTTGGAATACCTATCTTTTTTCTTTTTATAAAGAAAAAACTGTGATGTTGAGAGCCACTCATCTGCACAAAAGAGTATCAGGAAGGGTACACAGGTGGAAATAAGGTAGGACAGGTAGATCTCATGTGGGTCAGCTCATAAGAGCCACAGCCAAGGAGGGCACATGTGTAAAGTTCGCGGGGTTCTGAAAATCGCCAGTTATTTTCCTGTAGGACATCCTAATGTGATAACTAAAAGACATAGTTTGTATGTCTTCATGTGTCTTGGAAACCAAATAGACTCTGGGTATTATGGTTCTTCTGTTTCAATTTAGCTATACAATTAGCTGTACAAACAGACAAAGATAGTGGCTAAAGTCCTTTGATGTAGATGAACCAAGAAAACAAGTACATTTCTGAATTCCTTTTCCCTGTTAGAAAATGTATATGTGGGTGAGTAGGGGGAGAGAAGAAGGTTTGTGGATCTTGCCCTTTGTTCCACACACATCCTTTCAGGGTTTCCCAAAGCTGAGACACAAAAGGGCATGCTTTGTTGTAATTGATGCTTTTATGTTTAAGATTGTCTTCTGTTTATTACCAGAGGTACTGGTTTGTCATACACCCTGTACTGCTGCAAAGTTTCCTTTCAAGACACATTTACATAAACTAAAAGATCAAATTTAAATAAAAACATTAGGACAATGAGGGTGTGTATACATGATAAAAATTTGCAAAGGCTCAGGGAGCAAAAGCCAGAAGAAATTATGTGGATACGTACCCACTAGCCATTTAAATGAACCGAGAACCCAGACATCAGAGTTAGGACTCCGGGGTCATTGTGGAGAATCTGGGGAGCCCCCCCACCCACCCCTGCGCACTGAAATCCCTGCAGCTGCTGTGCAGGCTGACAGCCATAGGCACCTTGGGCAACCTGTAGAGAACTGAAAGTCGGGCTGGTTCCTGGAGAGTGAAGAAGAGTCCACTCGGTGTAGGTAAACAAGCCTTCGTTATAAATGCCTTCGCGTTCTAAATATACCACCCCTTAAGAACTTCAGGTCGTGGGTGATCTGCCTTGGTCAGAGGTCATCAAGGCCCTGGTTCCAAGACTGCGTTCTGGTGGTGAGATTCAGGCTGGGTCCTGACAGAGCCCGTGCAGGTGTGGCTGGTACAGCTGGGGGTGTGATCTCCCACAGGCTCTTCCCTGTGCTTCCTCGCCATGCGACACCATGCTCACCCACTTCTCCTTTCAGCATAAGGTTTCTAAAAACTGAATTTCAGAGTTGTAAAACTTCAAACACCCAAGAATCCTCTTTCCTTGGTTTGTAAATAGCGGCTGCCGTGTGGACAGGCAGGGAAAGTGGTTGGAAGTGGGGGCCAGGGACAGAGGAGTGATGGGTCACTGCCAGGAAGCTAGAAAGGACAGAAGCACAGACTACAGGAGCAGACAGCGGGCAGGTTTAAGGAGACAGGTGAGTGGGAGAGAATCCCAGAAGACCAAGGAGTAGAGAGAAGCATCAAGGAAATCGACTACTGTTCATGCTCGGCCACTGAGCTTTAGAAACCATCCTTTATGGTTTTTGAAGGAAATCAGCTGGCTTGAGTAGGCGGTGGTAAGTTGTTTATTAAAGTAATGCATCCTAGGTAGCACTGAACAAATGAAGTATGTCAATAGCATTAGGAGACCACTTTAAAAGATGGGGAATTAGAAGCTGGAAGGAGAAGGAAAGGCACTCAAAGGCATGTTGCGTCAGCTCCCTGGGAAGAAAGCAAAGGAAGGAGGGTCAGGGGACAGACAACAGGAAGCAGGAGCCCCTCCCTGCTTGGGGGCCCCTCCCTGCTCGGGGGGGCCCCTCCCTTCACAGAAGCAGGAGCAGCACAGCACAAAAAGGAAGCAGGCGCCAGGGAGAAGGCACCGGGGCTGTAAAGGGTGGGGAGGATGGTGGGGAGGGCGGAGGCTGGCCCAGGAGAAGCTGCACCTGGGAGGGGAAGGGTGGAGCCTGGACCCCTCCCAGGCAGACCTCTGAGCCTTGGTGCCCTCATTTCAAACTGGCGGCAGCATCAGAACTCAGCTCACAGAATGGTCTCCAGGGTTAACTGAAAACATGCAAACACGCTTTGCTGAAGACAGAATAACAAAGTCAAAAAGTAAAGCAGACAGTAAAAGGCAGAAAAAGATCTTTTAAAGGTTTATATGGGCAGAGTAAAGGAGCCTGTTGTAGCTTCCCCTGAGAGAAGGGAAAGAGAATGGATAAGATTTGCAACCCCAGGAATAGAAGGGGAATTTATTAATTAAAAAAATGTGATCCAGAGAACAAGCAAACTGAAAACACAGCCAAGAAGACGGGGGAGGGATCAGTTAGGAGAGGGCAAGACCAAGAGAGAGACTGAGGTGCTAGCTACCCCCAGACCCAAGGTCCAGTCAAGGGTGCTGGCTCCTCCGGTGGAAATGTCAAGGAGAAATGGCGAGAGGCCAAAAGATGGGAAAAGATGGGAAAGTCTTAGGTGATAATAGATCACTGGGTGTCTGTTTTAGAAAGAGCCAAGGGATGCTTTTGAAAAGCTCTGAGCCCTCGTTACCAGTTTTAGACAAATCTAATCCCAACCAGGAGAACAGACCTGAGTAATGAACAAGTTGTTGGGAAAGGTAGAAACCAGCCCCCTAAGAAGGGGAGGTAGCATCTCACTGGTGGCAGGTCATTCCCAGCATGAGAAAAGTAATGATTTTGCACCGCAAGCCTTCCCCCAGTCTTGAGGGAAGTCCTGTAGGACTGTGTGGAAAGGTGGTCAGAGGAATAAGGCCAGGCCAAGGCTGTTGCTCTCATCTGGCTCCATTTTCTTCTGGGTCTGAATAAGAGGAAGCAAGGGTCTGAAGTGCAGCATGAAGAATGTAAGATAGACACAGGAGAGAACTTCCTGGCCATGAGGGATTTAGTCATCAGGACAGTCTACTTAATGAGATGCTAGCTCGTTCTTCTGAAGTGGTCTCTTTAAAAATGAGAGAAATCTCGCCTCTCTGAAGTGGTTGTGTATGAAACTGGTAAAACGGAGGATGCACTCAGTGACCTCCTAAGGCATCCCCCAAATTTACTCAATCACTCATGGCAGGTGCCCTAGAGAAGTGGAAAATGGGTCGAGAGTTCTTCTGACAGCTGTTGACCAGGGGTGATTAAAAGTGTCTTGTGCAGAAATGATGTCAGGACAGGCGTCTAACAGGACAGATAAGCATTGTGAGTAAAGGAAGGAAAAGCTTAGTTCTTTTCCTCCTTTATTCAATAACCCATACGTTGCTTTCTTCCCTCGGGCATGGATTTTTACCCATTACTGCCTTGCTCTCCCTTTGCTTGTGTGGGTTTCCGTCCTAAAATTGGGCAGGGGTCCTCCAGCTCCCGAATGCTATCAGTAAGTGCACAGGCGTGGAGAGGAAGAGTGAGAATACCAGGCTGGCTGGTTCCAGCCCCAAGAGAGACTGTGAATAAAGTCAGAAGCCCCTTCCCCTTTGAGTGTAGATGGCTGGCAGGGAAGGAGGCTTGCTGGGCTGGAGCAGAGGAGACAGGGAGAGGCCAGAGGTGGAGAAGAGAGATTTGAGGCCAGAAAACCAGATGGTACCCTAAGAGAGATGCCTGGCAAGGTTAGGATTTAGAGTAGAATCAAAGGGAAGACCCAGGGGCAGAAGCCCAGTATTGCCCAGGGGGTGGTTGAATTAGCCGACGGCCAAAGACTCGAGGCTGGTTTGAGGTTGAAGGAGGCTTTCCAAACGGCTCGGCTCCATGGACAGACAATCAGGATGACCTTGTGTAGTAGTCACTCGAATGCAGAGGGAGGTGTGAGGTTGGGTGCCTTTGAATACGGGGCGATGACGTGTGTTTGTGCGTACCCTGCCACATTCTAGAATGTTCTTCCCTTGCTCACTTAACAGGACCTACGCCCAGAGTAGGGCGGCGACAGCCATTGTTTCCTGGGTGGTTTATTGTAGGACCTAATTCCTGCAGGTCACACCCCCCCAGAGTGGTGTTTGGAGCATTCTTGAAGCTGAATTCTTGCGTCAGCTTGGGTCCTTGGGTCCTTCCCTTGGAAGACTTTGACCAGGGTTTGATTCACCCTGGCAAAAATGGAAAGAAAAAAAAAAGTAGAAAAAAAAAAAAGCCTGGCATTCTTCCCCCTGGAATCCAGGAAAATGACTGTGTCTACACATAAATTCTCTTTTTTGGTCCATTCACTTGAAATAAACATTGCTTTATTCCATCATGAGTTCCAGACCTGGAGTGTGAATCGTAAGAGGATTCATATATTTTTCACTGGTGATTCTGGTACCAGACCTCACTTTTGTTTTAAAGCTCTAGGCAGGGCACCAAGACGGTGGCAGGACGGTGGGTGAGGGTTGTAACACCTCTCCACAGCCTGGGTGGATGGCAGATGCTGGAGAGCGTTTTTCACAGTGGAAAACAGTGGGCTTTGGTCTAGTTGGAGCTGGGGCGCTGGCGTTTGAGTACGGATGCTGCGCCCGCTTATCTAATCAGCAGTTAGAGGAAGTCGTTTTTATCTGTGCCATGCATCTCCTCTGAACCGAGAAACCCCATTTGAGCTCGGGAGAACTATTATCTCACAGCATCTGAGCATTGGCTGCAGCTGGGCTCGAGCTTGTCGGGATGGGATGTGCGCTGTGAAGCAGTCGCACAGAGAAAACCGTCCAGGGCTGAACTCCATCCAGGGCTCGGGTATCTTGGTTTCCAGTTTTCTTCTGAGGAGCAGCTCAAAGCATGTCATTTAGATTCGTGTTCACGTCTCTGTTTTATTTAGTTCCTTACTCCTTTTCGTAGTTGACGCATTGTGCAGTGCTTTTGATGGAGCACCTTTTAAAGATTCTGTCCTCTTCATCTTCCGATTTGCTGTCTCTGCCCGGGGTGCCTGGTGAAGACCACAGAGGTGACCATACGTCACCAAACCAAGAGGAGGCCAGTTGGAAAGATTCTCATTTTCCTGAATTTCCCAAAATGTGAGACACAGCATCAAAAAAAAAAAAAAAAAATTTTGCCTACTGTCTAAGTCTTTCAAGTTTTGAAGAGGGACTATTACACAGCAGTTTCATTGCTTCCCATTTAAAAGTAAATGTTAAGTTTCTTCTGACCTCTGTTTTGTGGGTCAGCGCAAAACACTTGGAAATCATGATCTTTGTGGAACATCATGACACGTTGGTACACGAAATTAAAATAAGTGATTGTGTGCTGCATGGGGTACCATCCTGTACTGGGTTTTGGTATATAAGGTGGGACCAGGCAGCAGAGGCTTCTGTGTGTAGTGTGTGCAGTGTCTGTGGGGTGTGTGTGTGTCGGGTGTGTGTGTGTGTGTGTGTGTGTCCTGAGTGGTAGTCAACAAGACACCACAGTGGGTCGCCTGGAGGAGCAACTCTGCTCCTGGGACCCTGCTGCAGGGATTCCGTCCTGCTGGCCCTGGCAGGTCACCTCCCTGCGGGGTGAGGGCATCACCTTGCCCATCGGTGTAACCTAGGGCGAGCGCCAGGGGGGCGGCGGGGCCGCGAGGTAGCGGCATCCGTGCAGCGGCAGCCGTGGGGGTCATCATCATCCGTCAGGCGTGCTCGCTGTGAGATCTCTGCGGGATCTGGACACCAGATGAGCACGTGCTCAGGTCACCTCCTGGCAGGTGACTTCGGGGAGAAGCACCAAGGCGGTGACCTCACAAGACGCCGAAAATTCCCAAGAAAGAAGGCACACAGGAAGCAGCACGTGATCGGTGTGGCAAGGCCCGAGGGTCTCAGCAAACTCCGGGTCCTTCCCGGCGGCTGGAGAGGGCGGGATACGAGGAAAGGCCTGGCTGGAGGGTGGAGGGCTCGTGAAGGTCCCCCCACCAACCCCGCCGTGGTGAGGGCCGGCCCACCGGGAGGATGTGCGTGGGGACGAGGGGCTCGCGGCGCTGAGCTGTCAGGTCATCTGAGGGCCAGTGTGTCCTGCTTGTACTCGGAGGTCAGCGACCACACGGTTGGAAGCTGTCAAGGTGTGTGCGACCGACAGCAGGGCCCCTGCTGGAGGCCAGGCTGCTCTGGGCCCCGCCCCTCCTGTCACCTCCCTACTGGGTTCACTTTAGGATTTGGGACCTCACCGTTTAGGTTGGCTTTGTGCTTTGTTTGAACGTGTGTTCTGTGACTCTTAGGACATGAGCACCTTCCATTCAATAACAGTAATATTGACTGAGCCCTTCTCCCTGGCTGGCTGATGCAGCCGCTGCCTTGCAGACCTTAGCAGTTACACCTTGCAGACTAATAGCACAGCGCCGTAAGGCATGGCAGAGCGCTCACAGGGACATCAAGTTTTCTCTAAAGAAAGTGGACAGAAGGGCTTGTTCCCTGCTGGGCTGGGGAGTGGGGCGATGGGGAGACTCAGGGAGCTGAAGTTCTCACAGAGGCGAGAAGGTGAGTCATGTTTGACCTTAGGAAACGGGTGGTGGGTGGGAGGAGCAGAAGGGGGTGGGCAAAGTCACAGCAAGGGCCCCCGAGGCCAGCTCTGGGAACGAGCGGTGGGGTTTGGAGGGGACCCTGCAAAGTGTTTCCTCCAGACCTGAGTGCTGGCAAGATCATCTGGTGACAGCAAACAGGGAGAGATGTCCTGTGCCTGAGCCGGGAGGGGCCGGGTGGGGAGGTGATTCCCAGCAGCGGCCACGGCGTGTGTGACCACGTGGCGTGGGCACGCGAGCGAAGGGACTGCAGCAGTTCTCTTAACAGAACGGGAGATGGACACAGAGTTGGCGTTGACTGGAAGTCCGTTGACAGTTTGTAGCCAGGGAACTGTCTGGAAGGCAGGACACGGGAGGGGTGGACAGAGCTGGTCCGGCTATGCCAGGAGGGAGGCTGAGCGCCAGGGCCTTGGGAATACATGTGTGTGATTGTCTGGAAGAGAAAGCAAGGGAGGAAGCAGAGAACGAGTTGCTTGATTCGGGTACAATTTTCTGGAAAGAAACATGGTGTAGAAGTTACCAGGGTAGAGATTTTAGGGAAGATGTGAAGCATGAAAGGGTGGATGGAGGGGCTGGGAAGGGGCCATCAGGAGATGGGTGGTAGCTTCCCAGAGGGCTCGGCAGGGGTGGAGGCCCAGATCGAAACGCAGGGTAGCAGGAGGGGCCGCGGAGCTCAGGCAGCCGGCAGACAGTAGGGATGCAGGGGGGAGCCGGGAGCAGGCTGAGAGGATGCAGCCGGGGAGGGAGCTCAGGGTGGCCTGTGTCAGAGGAGGACAGTTAAACCTGTTAGAAGGCAGAGAGGAGGGAGTGACTGGAGAGAAAGGACTAACACATGACAGCGCAGTGGAGCCCCAGCGCAGGCAGGACCAGCCATCCAGGGGCTGGGCCGGGGTCTCTGCCTTGTGCTGCCCCCCACCAGGCCCCTGTGACCCTCTCCCCTCCTGCATTCAGTCTGCATTCAGAAATGCCACGTCAGAGGGGCCCTCCCTGACCTAAAGTGGCAGCGCCAACCTCTCGCTGTTCACCTGTCCCCACTTGCAGGGAGAGCGCGCCCCTGGGCTTTGCTCACTGCATCCCAGCATCCGGTGGGTGCCCAGGATGTGGGCACCGAATGCACGGGATGGTGGCCCGGCTTTCTCAGGCAGAGAGCTGGCAGAACAGCAGAGAGAGCTTTTCAGTTGAGGGGGAGGAATTTAAGGCTGCACCCGAATTTAAGGTTCATCACATGGATTTTTTAGGCCCCTTTTCTCAACGGGCGCCATCGGTATTTGGGCCAGAGAGGCCATCCTGGGCTGACTGTCCCTCCCCACCAGGGGCTGTTTAGCCACCTGTGTCCCACCTCAGCCCGCTCATCGTGATGCCCAGGGGTCACCACGTTTCCCAGCTGAGAACCATCTAACCAGATCACCGTCATCCTCACGTGGTTCCGTGTGTCCACTCACGCGAGCTTCACACTGCAGAAAGGCGTTTTGTTGACTGTTTAAGATTTTTTACTACAGTCAGTAGTGTGCCAGAACCGCAAGTATGACTTTTTTAAAAAGGGAATAATCTATAGAAAAACGGGGCCCGGAGAGGTTGGACTACCCCGAGCCTGGCATTTCCAACCACGCTTCCAGTTTTCTTTTTTTGTTTGTTTATTTGTCTTATTTTATTTATTTATTTTTTATACAGCAAGTTCTTATTAGTTCTCTATTTTATACATATTAGTGTATATATGGCAATCCCAATCTCCCAGTTCATCCCACTACCACCACCCCGCCCCCGCCCCTGCTTTCCCTCCTTGGTGTCCATACGTTTGTTCTCTACATCTGTGTCTTTTATGTCTGCGTTGCGAACTGGTTCATCTGTACCATTTTTCTAGATTCCACATGTATGCATTAATATACAGTAGTTTCATTTCATGTCTCCAAAGGAGTGTGTGAACTCGGAAACGCTGGTTATTTTTACAAAGAGAAACCGGTGATCGGCTTCTGTCCATCTTCTTCTGACAACCTAAATTCAGGATCACACTGTACCTAGTTGGTTTCCTGAGGGAAATAAAGATAGATTCTTACCTATCAGAGTAGAGAGATAAACAGTATGTTCTGTTCTAGGGTTTTGGTCCCCATTTTATTCTCTGCTTTGTTCCATCTGTGTTGAAAGCATACTTAGCTCTGGGGATAAAACAACCAACCGACATTTCGTTAACTTTCCTTCTACATGGGGTTTCAGAAAGAAATGGAAAAAAAAAAAAAAAAAAAAAGCTTTTGAGCTGTGGTTGCCAGTTGCCACCTGTCCTATCTGGTTAGGACATTTCTGATTTGGGAAGTGTAAATATAACCCAGAAAAAAAAAAAAGCTTCCCCTCCTTTTATGCAAAAGTAGAAGCCTAAGCAGAGCCGAGCCCTAACCATTGCCCTGTAAAGTTTCCACAGTACCAGTTCGATGAGATGAAAACACTTGCTCGGTTGAGCCAGGCCCCAGGAAGCCGCCTTCCTGGTCCCACAGCCGTGGGGCGGGGTTGAAGCCGAGCCCACTG
Source organism: Eschrichtius robustus (assembly GCF_028021215.1). Taxonomy (NCBI): domain Eukaryota; kingdom Metazoa; phylum Chordata; class Mammalia; order Artiodactyla; family Eschrichtiidae; genus Eschrichtius; species Eschrichtius robustus. Next base: position 2,578,168 of record NC_090831.1, read on the forward strand.
TAGCCGCCAGATAAGCCCAGCACCCTGCAAGGTCTTAGCAGGAACTACAGTTCACACGTTACCGCAGAGCCGCTCAAAATTGTAAACCCTTTGCCTGTTAGGACTTGGCGGGGGACAGGAGCTTACAGGCAACTAGGAGACTGTCTTCAGGTTCTCGGGCTGGAGTCAAAGCTTCCAGGCTCTCGTTATCTATTGGTAGCCGGAGGACTACCGTGATTGGAAGGGTTTACACCAAAGAAATGGGCAAATTAGGAATTTTTTCTTTTTTTTTTTTTTGAGAGCTGGTGTACCTGCATACAGTGGCTTAACTATGGTTGTAATGTCTTGACAGCTCCAGTGGAAAGCAGGAATTATCTTGCTGATGGCTGTGTGGGGTGGGGGTTTTTTGGAGGGGGTGTTAGGGAAGACTCAGCCTGTTGGGGAGACCGGGGGCGGTGAGGGGTAAATGCAGCTTGTCCAACACGAGTTGATTCCAAGTGACGCTTTGCTGTTGATGTCACAAACTGGAAATGTCACAGCAACTAGATTCTCTGTATTAATAAGTAGAATGCTGCTTCAGCAGTTTAGTTTTGCTGCTGGGGGAGTGTGATTAGAAAGGATTCTGTGTCTTATTTATGAGATAGTATTATTATTATTATTGCTGTTATTTCGGTTTGAAGAACTTTAAATGCAAAGCGAGACTTGTCTGCATTCCATCAATATGTTGCTAAATTACAGTGATTTTTCCAGGAAAGCACTGGCTTCACGCTGTTCTTCAAAACACATGGGATTGAACTTGGTCTTCTCAAAAAATGTTTTGGTATTGAGTTCCTTGGATGAAACACAACCCTGAGATGTGGGTGCAGATCTGGGAGGTGACCTCTGTGGTGGTCCCTAAGTAGGTGGTGGCTTCACTGGGACATTTTCTCAACAAGGGCTCAGCAATGTGTGAGCGGCCTGGGGAGCGATTGGAAAGCTAATCGCCATTGGAGGACCAGAGAGGCTCTTCCCAACATTCCCGCTCGAAGCGCCTGACCCTGGCAGCAGCTGGATTAACGGAAGAGTCTTCGTGCCCTACTTTGAGGAGTGAGTTTAGCTGAAAGGATCTTTCAGCAGGTCTAGGGCGTGTCTTGCGAGGCTGCCTGCCAGGAGAGCACTTCCCCTGCAGGGGATGTGGCTGCAGGCTGTTGATTTCCACTGAAATCACCCGGGCCTGATTCCGGTGAAGCCCTGAACATCCGGTGTCTTCCCCGCAGGGCGGGGTGTGATGGACGGAAGGCCTGCAACCCCGGGGCCTCGCTGTGCTGACAGAGCGCGTGGCAAAGGCGGCCACTTTCCTTTTCAGAATGAAGGACTGCCACACTAGAGGTGAAATCCTGCTGAAATGAGAAAAGGACTTTTATGACAGCCCTGCAGGCAGCTCTGTGATTATTTTTATTGTTATTCTTGGAATCTGGCAGAATTTTGCTCCTGTCGCAATATCTCTACTCTCTCCAGTTAAACGCGGTAACAATAAAAATATGACTTCGCCTGTACTCCCCCCAGCACTTCTGATGGCCTCTGTCCCCCTCCCCCGTAATGTTAAACGATGACGATTAACTATTATCCGGTATAGAGAGCACTTAGGTAATCTTAGCGTTACGGTTCAAGCGGCCTTTGGCGAAATTCATGTTCAGTAGATAATGCTGTGGTTTTAAGCGAGAAGAGAAAAGAGAAGAGAAGAGAAGAGAAATTATTTTGTCATGATCAACACTTACAATTTTAAAGAAGTGCTGTTATTACAAATATGTGGACTCACTGCTGATTTTTATACTTGAAGCCGGAGCTATAGGTGTTAACGGTTAAGGGTTCATTTGTTTGTTTTTCCCATTTCAATAGCTTTTTTATTTTTTTTATTACTGATGAAGTATCTCCTAACAAGGCATCCTTAAAATCAGCCTGCCCTGTGCATGCACACACATGCACACTCTCTGCAGGGTAGGTGTGGGGTCCTTCCAGCCAGGTCCTCACAGACAGCTGGACTCCAAGCCTTCTGAGACACGGTGACCTTGAACAGCCCTTGTTTGGGGAAAGGTTTCATGGATGAAGGACAGCCAGCATTTCTGGGACGTATTTGTGAAATCTGGGAATCACCTGTTCCAGGGTAGCACTGTGCATGGAATATAAGGAGACTCACATAGGTAATTCTCAATTTTCTAGGAGTCACATGATAAAAGAAAAATGGCACAGGTGGGACAAATTTTTACATATATTTTATTTAACACCGTATGCCCCAAATTTTATTATTTAAACGTGCTCTCAGTATAGACAATCATTAATGACCATTTTACCCCTTTTTTCTACTGAGTCTTTGAAACCCAGTGTGTATTTGAGGCTTACAGCACATCTCGGTTTGGATTGCCCATGTTTCAAGGCTCAGAAGCCTCCTGTGTCCAGGGGCTACCTACGGGATGGAGCAGATCTGGGATTCTATGGAAGTACGTGTCATTATATCATAGAAAACCTTTTACAATTAATTCTTGCTGAGATTAAGCCCCAAACTAGTTAATCATCCACTCTCTAAAGTAGTTTTTAAATCAGTTTTATCTTCAAAACATTTTCTCAATTGTCATCACAAAGGAATTGGAAATTTTTCATTTTAGTTCTTCTGGTTTTGGCCACATTTGATTTAGAGAAAACCTAGGTCCAGTTCAATTATTTTTTACATCATTTGGATTTACTTAACGTATCTCTGTTTCAGCCATAGGTTTTGTAGGTATTTGATTAAGTACAAAGTAATAAGAATAAAGCAACATGTAAACATGTAAAATAAAATAGTTTTCCAAAGCATAGCAGCTGAATGAAATACAGAAATCTACTATTTTTTTCTTGTTTTAGTTTTCAGCCATTCATTTTATTCTCATGCACTCTCTATGGTCATTTTGGGTGGTGGGAAATCCTTTTGAATGTTTTGAAGCAAGGCAACTGTTTTATAGACGTAAGGCACATTTCCATGAGTGCCATTAGGACAGGCACCACGTGAACTGAGCTCCACAACCGGGCACCGTCGTATTGGTGAACTTGTTTGCAAAAACTGTGGAGAATGAAGCTTCTTGATAACTTCCTAAAAGATGCTACTGCAACCTGATGAAGCAATGGGGCAGAGGTGGTAAAGGAGAGGCTTTTTTCTTTTATTGTAATGTGGGAAAGGGAAGCAGCCGGTGCCTGTACTGCACCCTGAGAAAACAAGCCTGGGGTTTCATCTCGCCACCAGGTCCTGATGCCCGTGCATGGGGCACCCTGGCACGCAGCCAGGCTGAGCTGTGTGCAAGCCAGACCCCAGCCTTCCTGTGCAAGGATGCCTCATGCTTACTTACTGCCTCGCTTCTTGCATCTCAGGAGACAGCGTGTGCTTGTGTGGCTGCTAGGTTTCCTGAGCACAGCAGATCCAAAGAGCCACAGAGGCAGCACTGTGGCTTTGATTGTGCTGTCACTCTCTGAGGCTTTTTTTTCTTTCTTTCCTCCTGTCTTTCTTTCCTTCTCTCTCTCTTTCTTTCTTTCCTTCTCTCTCCCTTTCTTCCTTCCTTCCTTACTTTCTTCCGTCCTTTCTTTCTTTCTTTCTTTCTTTCTTTCCTTTCTTTCTTTCTTTCTTTCTTTCTTCCTTCCTTTCTTTCTTTCTTTCTTTCTTTGTTTCTTTCTTTCCTTCTTTCTTTCCTTTCTTCCTGTCTTTCTTTCCTTCCTTCCTTCTCTCTCTCTTTCTTTCTTTCCTTCCTTCCTTCCATCTTTTCTTTCTTTCCTTTTTTCCCTCCCTCCCTTCCTTCCTTTTCTCCCTCTCCCCTCCTTCCTCTTCTCCCTCTCCCCTCCTTCCTCTTCTTCTCCCTCTCCCCTCCTTCCTCCTCTTCTACCTCTCCCCTCCTTCCTCTTCTTCTCCCTCTCCCCTCCTTCCTCTTCTTCTCCCTCTCCCCTGCTTCCTCTTCTTCTCCCTCTCCCCTCCTTCCTCCTCTTCTCCCTCTCCCCTCCTTCCTCCTCTTCTCCCTCTCCCCTCCTTCCTCTTCTTCTCCCTCTCCCCTCCTTCCTCCTCTTCTCCCTCTCCCTTCCTTCCTCTTCTTCTCCCTCTCCCCTCCTTCCTCTTCTTCTCCCTCTCCCCTGCTTCCTCTTCTTCTCCCTCTCCCCTCCTTCCTCTTCTTCTCCCTCTCCCCTCCTTCCTCTTCTTCTCCCTCTCCCCTCCTTCCTCTTCTTCTCCCTCTCCCCTCCTTCCTCTTCTTCTCCCTCTCCCCTCCTTCCTCCTCTTCTCCCTCTCCCCTCCTTCCTCCTCTTCTACCTCTCCCCTCCTTCCTCTTCTTCTCCCTCTCCCCTCCTTCCTCCTCTTCTCCCTCTCCCCTCCTTCCTCTTCTTCTCCCTCTCCCCTCCTTCCTCTTCTTCTCCCTCTCCCCTCCTTCCTCTTCTTCTCCCTCTCCCCTCCTTCCTCCTCTTCTCCCTCTCCCCTCCTTCCTCCTCTTCTCCCTCTCCCCTCCTTCCTCTTCTTCTCCCTCTCCCCTCCTTCCTCTTCTTCTCCCTCTCCCCTCCTTCCTCCTCTTCTCCCTCTCCCCTCCTTCCTCCTCTTCTCTCTCTCCCCTCCTTCCTCTTCTTCTCCCTCTCCCCTCCTTCCTCCTCTTCTCCCTCTCCCCTCCTTCCTCTTCTTCTCCCTTTCCCTCCTTCCTCTTCTTCTCCCTCTCCCCTGCTTCCTCTTCTTCTCCCTCTCCCCTGCTTCCTCTTCTTCTCCCTCTCCCCTCCTTCCTCTTCTTCTCCCTCTCCCCCTCCTTCCTCCTCTTCTCCCTCTCCCCTCCTTCCTCCTCTTCTACCTCTCCCCTCCTTCCTCCTCTTCTCCCTCTCCCA